>NW_024753133.1:717500-732500 GCF_018991925.1 Homarus americanus
GTTTAGGTTTAGTGAATAAATAAAGTCTTGAGGTAAATGGTGCCTCGTGATCACTAGGCTTCTCACCTCTATTGTGTGGAAGGGTTTGTTTGGGTAATAAATTAAACCCTTTTACCCTCACAAAATTTCCCAGAGTTACCCCGCCTCCCTCTCTCTCTCTCTCTCTTTTATCTCTTTTATCATTGTTTTCTTTCATTTCACAGCTTTTCACACTTGTGTTTTATATAAATAGTAAAATAATTGCATAGTAAAAATAATTACATTTAATAGTGATTGCTCTCCAGAAACCTTGAAATTAAAACAAATATATAGGAAAAATATGTAGATGGGTGCCCTCACATAATGTGTTCCAATTAACCATAAAATTAATCGCTGACCAGTTTATTTTATAGAATTAAATAGTTAATCAGTTTATTCCAGAAAATTTAAATATATATTTCGTATATAATTAGTTTATAAAATATAAAAATAATTGGTTAATTCCTTAGTCTTAATAAATGATCATATTAAGTAAATAAAATACACTTTGTTCCATAAAGGTAATAAATAAATTCCATAAAATAAATCAGTGATCTTATTCCCTAAAAGTAGTTACTTGTAATAAAAGTTTATTACATAAGAAGTAAGCTTAGTGTAAAGCTTTAGTGAAATGTTTTAGTTACACAAAACTGGTAATTACATTTCTTTTAGATTAATAAATAACTGTAGGTGTCTAATGTAATTAATATCATAGTTATTTAAGATAATAGATAATAAAATAATGTATATAATGAAATTAACGATTCAAATAATTCCCTGAAAGTGGCAAATAATGTTACATAAAATTAATTATTCACCATAGGGTGTTTCATAGTTAATAATTAGTTTGTTCTAGACTTGGTAAATAATTATAATTCCATAAAATTATTGAATATTCATGATGCCACCAAATACCTAAATAATAATAGTTTGTGACGTAACAACAGTTAATGAAACCTCCACAAGATTATTACTGGTCAGTTACATTGCCATAACATTATTAGGTAACCATAAATTAAAGAAATATAAATAGTTCCATATAGATTATGAGACACCTTTTCCATGATGTTACGTAGAATTAAAGAGATTATTATAATTTCTTCCTAAGAATTAGTGTAGATGTATATAATCGAATAATCAGTCCCATGAAAATTTGTAAATAATAATTTTTGATCATAATGTTAATGACTGAGTTATCATATTTTGGTCCATAAGAAAATATTTAAGATTTTAACTAAACAAAAATACAGTCATTTATGTCCCCCCATCCCCCAAAAAGGTAAACAAATAAAAAAAACAAAAGCAAGTCAGGTCCGTGGTGGTACAGATGGGGTAAAAGGGTATCCCAGCTCCCTAAAAACTGTGTGAGGTGTCGAGTTTGAAGTGTAGGATCCCTTTAAAACCCCTCAGGCTGGGGAAGTGGGGAATTAAAATACCCTGTACACTCTCTCTCTCTCTCTCTCTCTCTCTCTCTCTTAGGCCTACCTCATGACGTAACATTGTGGGCCGGAAAGGAACAGATCTGACACTTCCGGTTTTTTTCGAGTTTATTTATTTATTTATATATTTATTTATTTTTAGCTGAGGTGATTTTTAAGTAAATTTCAGTAGTTTGTCTGTAAATTTTAGATGATGTTTTGGAAAATATTAAGGAGATTCTTTAGGAGGGATTTTTAAGGATGTAATTTTTGGGTAAGTTTTCGAGGGACATTTAAGGTAATTTTAAGACGACCATTTTTTTTAGCCTTTTGTGGTAATGTCTAGGTTGATTGCTCGAGATAATTTAAGGAAGATAGTTTTAGGGAGATTTTAAAGAAAGCAAGTTTTATTTTGTTTTTTATCATATGGGAAATAATTATGTTGTTTTGACTTCAATTTAACGTTTATAAGATAACAATTGAGATTTTTAAGGAAGGTAATTGTAGTGTGATTATTTAGTTGTATTTACACGAGTGATCGAGTTTTCATGCGAGTGAGTGTTGATTTGTCTTGTGTTTTGTTATATTTAAGAAAAGCTACGTGTTTGGGTGTTTTTGTTTTGTTCAGAAAGAAAAGGAAACAAAATCTAATGGTCGTCTTTTTCCCCAGTTGAATATAAGTTTTGTTCCGGAAATATTTTATGACAATTAGTTTGTGTTTTAAGAATAGTTTTGAGTGATCTTGTTTAAAGAATTATTTTTATATGGACGATAACTTCAGTTTGTAAGCAGCCATGCGGTAAACAATTCAATTTCATAGTTTTTAAGGAAAGTTATGATGGGATTATTTATTTATTCATCTATTTATTTATTTCGACCTTTGATAAAACACAAGGGAGCTAACAGCCTCATTTACCTCATATGGAACTAATTACTCTACACAGACTTCCCAGTAGTGTATACTTCGCCTACACGCAACGATCCTCTTAAACACCATTGACCTTATTTTTCATAACTCGAGAAACACGAGTCATAGGATACTGTACTACTGGTGGATTTAAGTTCATTTAAGTGGGATTAATTCTGAGGCTGACGTAGTATTTGGCCAGTTACATGACATTGTCTTTTCTTACATTTCTGAATCATTTGCATACGACATATAAAATGATGAAAGAAGAATGACGAGGAATTACTGTAGTGTTTAAGTCAGGGTTTAGAGAATAAAAAAATACCCTCAAACTCATGAAAACATCCATCAGTCAGGTACAGAGAGGCGGGCATTATGTAGATTAGTCGTACCCAGATAGTGTAAACAAGTAGAGTACAGTACATGTGAAAGGTTGTAAAAAAATATATATATATGACCAACTGGCTTGAACTTTTTTGCGTAATCGTGTGACCCTAATTATGATGTATGGTGATAATTAAGGACTAAAATTAGATCTCATTACTGGCCATAATTAAAGATCGATAATGACCACGATTAATGCAATAAAAAATAATGATTAAACTTTATTATTGACTATAAAGATCATTAGTGGCCATCATTAACGATCATTAGTGGCCATAATTAAAGATCATTAGTGGCCATAATTAAGCATCATTAGTGGCCATAATTAAGCATCATTAATGACCATAATTAAACATCATTAATCACCATAATTAAACACCACTAATGATCATAATTAAAAGTGTTCACAACCTTAAATTAAAATTAATCACCTTAATTAGTACAAGGAGTGAAGACGACCATTATTATACACATTATTATCCAAAACTTAATTATACAGTTTCTTGGTGTTCATCATGACGGGAAACTTAATTTAGTTTTTATCTTTTTTAATACTATTTATTTATTTATTTATTTTTGTTTTGTTGGTGTTTGTATTCATACGTGTGTTAAGAATGTTTGTTTTACCAATAACTTGAATTTTCTTTTCTTTGCATAGATCTTGTGAGAAATTGTGTTCGTATAGAATTTATTTGTTGAAAATCTTATAGGTACCAGTTTTTTGTTTAGAAATGTGTGAAAGTGACCTAAAACTGGTGTGAAACAGGTGATTAGCTGGTGTGAAACAGGTGGTCAGATGGTGTGAAACAGGTGATCAGCCGGTGTGAAACAGGTGATCAGCCGGTGTGAAACAGGTGATCAGCCGGTGTGAAACAGGTGATCAGCTGGTGTGAAACAGGTGATCAGCTGGTGTGAAACAGGTGATCAGCTGGTGTGAAACAGGTGATCAGCTGGTGTGAAATCAAGCAAGGACAGAGGCACATTACAGAGGTCAAGTCATTTGCATAAAGGATCTCAACCTGAAGCCGCTTTAATGTTGAACCTGATTCACACTGTTAAAGTTTATTGTGACGAGGAACACACACACACACACACACACACACAGAAACTACTGTTATCAGATTGGTCCCGGTCCTGGCAGGCCTCACCAAACCTAACCTAACTCTTATCCAACCTAACATAATTCAACCTAACCTAACTTAACCTGACATGACCTAACTCAGTCTGACCATTAGGATAGGGGCCCAATTCTTATAAGTTCCAAGACTAATAGGTCCCAATCCAAGTGAGCCCCGAGCAAGGTCAAACGTGGAGAGAGAGAGAGAGAGAGTTGAGAGAGGTGTGGAGTGGGTGTAGGTTGAAGAGAGAGAGAGAGAGGTGGGTGTGTTGGAGTGTGGGTGTAGGTTGAGAGAGAGAGAGGTGTGGGTGGGTGTAGGTTTCACTTGGGTACATCAGGAAGCCTCGTCGTTCTTGGGGCTTCTTAACGCTCCTGGAATCCTCTGATGACAAGAAAACGACACAAAACTCGAGATTCGTACTGCACGGACGGGCCAGAGTACGGGTGGTCTGTTCAACGGACCACAGAGTACGGGTGGTCTGATCAACTGACCACAGAGTATGGGTGGTCTGTTCAACGGACCACAGAGTATGGGTGATCTGTTCAACGGACCACAGAGTACGGGTGGTCTGTTCAACGGACCACAGAGTACGGGTGATCTGTTCAACGGACCACAGAGTACGGGTGGTCTGTTCAACGGACCACAGAGTACGAATTAGCCCCATTTTACGGAACTGAGTAGAAGAGTAGGGAACAGTATCACGAAATAGGCAAATAGGAGGTGTCGGATTAAGGAAATTGCCCCCTATTACCTTATTACCGGGTTTTATCGCTCATAAATACTCATAAGTGTATGATCATTCACAGACATGCAAATACACTTATACACAGACCATAACACGCACATAGCCATACACGTGTGTACACGATCTCACTAACTCGACGTTTATGATCACACACACACACACACACACACACTAACAAGTACACATGCAGGTATACACAGACACACACACTATCTATCTATCTATCTATCTATCTATCTATCTATCTATCTATCTATCTATATCTATCCCTACGAGGTATATGTCAATAATATTTCTCCAGATTAAGTCAACACAGTCTGGTCTTCCTTCTCTGGTCAAGCGTTAGATTCCGAGGCGCCATCTCTGGAGAATTTGTTCCTGCCTTAACGCGTCAGGGGGATTCTTTTCAGCCTTACAAACCCTAATGATATGGGTCTGAGTTAATTGTACGTACCACTCCCCGCTCCTTGGTTCATCTTCTGGGGTGCTGTTGATTCTTCTTCTTCTTCTTTTCTTCTTCATCTTCGTCTTCTTCTTTTTCTTCTTCATCTTCGTCTTCTTCTTCTTCATCTTTTTCTTCTTCTTCATCTTCTTCTTCTTCTTCTTCTTCGTCTTCTTCTTCTTCTTCTTCTTCGTCTTCTTCTTCTTCTTCTTCTTCTTCTTCTTCTTCTTCTTCTTCTTCTTCTTCTTCACGCTGGCCTGACACTCCTTAATCCTCTAGTCTAGTACGATGATTTAATACCTCCTGAGTACGAGGATTTAATCCTTTGAGTATGCTAACATATCCCCTTAAGTTTACATCGAGTCCTCGGGCTCAAGGGGTTAAAACATCGTACTCAAAGGGTTATGTCATAGTACTCAAGGGGTTAAATCATCGTACTCGAGGGGTTAAATTATTGTTCTCAAGAGGTTAACTGTACTCTGAGAGCCACTCGTCCACCTAGTGTTTAGAACCGTGTCAGTAGGGGGTGGTTACATGGGTGTTGCTCTTTTTACATATGAATAGTTAATGAGTCGACGAATTATAGGTCATTACATATTCTGAAGATACCCCTTAGTCTCCCCCTCTCCCCTTATCCTACCCATCTCCCTTACCCCTTATTCTCCCCCTCCTCCTTTATCCCTTACTCTCCTTCCTTACCCCTTAGTCTCCCCCTTATCTACCCCCTCTCCCTTTATTCTCCCCTCTCTTATCCCTTGTTTCTCCCTTCCTTATCTCTTATCCTCCCCCTCTCCCCCTTAATATACACCTCTCTCCCCTTACCCCTTAGTCTCCCCCTCTCTGAATCACCTGTCTAGAAGGGGTGAGGGGTGTGTTAGGGGATGTAGGGGTAAGGGTTAAATGGGGAGGGGTAAGGGGGAAGGTGAGAGGGGTAAGGAGGAAGAATGGGACATAAGCCAACACTGGTATTTTTTTTCCCTCTCTACCTTCCAAACCTTTCATCAATATTTTTTTTTGTGTGTGTAGCCTTGTCTTGCCCTTTTTTTGTGATCGTTTTTTGTATGGTAGGTGCACACGCGGCCCTCAAGTCAATGAGTGTGTGTACGTGTGCCTGTGTCCCGTGCCCCTACACACACACCGACTCTCAACACCCATACATTACAACCTGGACCACAGGCGCCAGTCATTCCTGCCACCGACGCGCTCAATTTTTTTATTTATTTATTTTTTCCTTCTCCCTTTTTTCCTGTTTATTCTCCCCGTTTTTTTCATGGACGTTTGTTTCTGTTGTTACTGTTGATGGTGGTGCTGTTGTGGGGGGGGATAGACATGGTGGCGTATTGTTATTACCTTACTCCTTACATGAATTACATTATTTTTTTATTATTATTATTATTATTATTATTATTATGATTATTATTATTATTATTATTATTATTATTATTATTATTATGTGCTGTTGTTGTTGTGGTAATAGTAGTCATAGTAGTAGTGGTGGTGGTGGTACTGGTGGTAGTGGTAGGGATGGTGGTGGTACTGGTGGTAGTGGTAGCATTGAAATATTACCACTATTACCATATTATTTATTTACGATAATAATAATAATAATAATAATAATAATAATAATAATAAAGGCAGATCGTGAAGGGGCCATCCACGCTGAGGTGAGAATTTGGAAAATAGATTATTAAGTATTAGTGGAGGTAGTACATAATTTATGATCTTTTTTATGACCTGAACGACACTGGGGATCTCAAGAGTCCCACTGACCATGTGTGTGTGTGTGTGTGTGTGTGTGCGCGCGCGCGCGCGCGCTTTTTAACACCTAATATCTTACCTCTCTCTCTCTCTCTCTCTCTCTCTCTCTCTCTTTCTCAGTAGTCACGCACGTAATTGACACCTTACCTGTTATCATTCTTACTAGATATCATTGTTAATTGTTCACATTGTTATCATATGTAAGAGTTATCATTGTTAGTTGATGTTATAGTTATCTTTATGATTATCTCTAATTATTGTTATTTTTATCTCCTTCCAGGTAAGCCGGGCTGTGATTAAGAGAGTTTGCTCAGGTGTGGCGTTGGAGGTAAGACAGTGCCATACTTTGTTTCCCGTGTCTTTTTTTCCTTTCCTCCCTTGTCTTTTTTCCTTCGATTTTTTTCCCCTTTCCATTCTCCTTTTTCTGTCCTTTCCATTCTCTTTTTTCCCTTCCTTTTTTATGTTCCTTTTTTCTCTCTCTTGACTTATCATTCTCTTTCTTTCTTATCTCTCCTTTCTCTTTCTTTCCTCTTCTCATTCTTCTCTCCTTTTTCTTCATTCTTTCCTTCCCTTTCTCCTCTCCTACACCTCTCTCTTTTACCCCAAACTTCTCCCCTCCTCTTCCTTCCTTCCCCTTCCTTTTCCCCAACGCCACTCCCCTCTTCCTTTCTCCCACACTCCTCTTCCTTCCTCCCCCCCCCCTTCCTCCACTTCCACCTCCTTCCCCTCCTCTCGTTCTCCTCTTCCCGTCATTATTTCTCTTCACTACTTATTTTGTCTCTCACTTTCGCATCCTCTCTCTCACCCCTGAATTTAATTACGCTCTCAAGCACTATACCTACCCTCTCTCCCTGTCTCCACCACACTGCATCATCCTCTCTCTCTCTCTCTCTCTCTCTCTCTCGGTCTATACAGTATATATATTTCCTTTCTCGCTCTCTCTCTCCATATCTTTCTCCTCTCTCTCTCTTTCTCTCCATATCTTTTCTCCTCTCTCTCTCTGTCCTTTCTCCTCTCTCTCTCTCTCTCTCTCTCTCTCTCTCTCTTCTCTCCTCTCTCTCTCTCTCTCTCTCTCTCTCTCTCTCTCTCTCTCTCTCTCTCTCTCTCTCTCTCTGTCCATATCTTTCTCCTCTCTCTCTCTTTCTCTCCATATCTTTCTCCTCTCTCTCTCTCTCACTTCTCCATCCACACCTTCACCATAATCTCTACTCCCATATCGTAGAGCACAAAACAGTACAGTAAATCCGACACTTCACGGGTAACTCTGCAATTCAGTTTCCTCTTTCCAATGTTATTAACTGTGTCTGAGAAAAGTGTGGCTTTTTCCTGGAAATTCTCTCGGGCGTGTTGTCTGTACGTGTGTGTGTGTGTGTGTATCTACTTGTCTGTGTGTACTTCTGAGTGTCTTTCGGTCTGTACATTGTGTGTGTGTCTGTCTGTACGTGTGGGTGTATATGTATGTATCGTCTCTTGTGTACGTGTGTGTATGTATCTGTGTCTACGTGTGTCTACATTTTGTATACTTGTGCACTTGTGTCTATATGTGTAATTGGGTGGAAAGAGAGAGAGAGAGAGAGAGGAGAGGAAGGCATGGTTGCGTGCTTGGTTGGCTACATAATGTTTGCAGTAATATCGGTTATGTCCTTATTTGGTTGAGTCCCGCCGGCCAGCCCTCCCACATCAATCACCCTCTTATGCCCTCCAGAGGTTTCTACCACACAACACACTTTTCTTAATTCCCCGGCACTTATTTTCTCCCCCCGCCATTGACTCGGTGAAGATCCATATCAAATTTGTCATCAGAATAGGAGGGCGTTATAAATACGTAATCTTTTCCTTGGCATCAAATCAACATCAAACGCTTCGATGCCTTTGATGTGATATAATGTCTTTTGTTCGGGATCGACGTTCATTGAGCCGAGTGTATCGTCTCTTGTTTAGTGTTTTAGCGAGGGTTGGTCACTGGTGTTGGGGAGGAGGGGAGGTGCCGCTGTGTACAAAGGTGGCGGAAGCGGTGGGGGTCACACCTGCAATTACACTCCACACTACCTGCCCCTAATTATTCAGACAACGGGGTACTGCCACAGAAACATGCATGTCCTTCCACAAAGCACAGGATATCCTTTTTCCCCCGTCCCCCCCTTCTCTCCTTCCCCCTCCCTTCATCTCCCTCTCATTCATTCATTTTCTCTCTCTCTCTCTCCCTCTATCACTCACTCATAGTACATAACCTCATGGGGTTAGGTATTCATGATGCTATACTAATAACTGATCTCTCTCTCTCTCTCTCCTCCATACCCTGCTTTCCCAGTAGTCGCCCGGTGCCCTGCCAGCTGTCAGATGGTGTACAGGAAGTGGCAAGTACTGGAGGGGGGCAGCCTGTGAGTGTTGGTGTGGGAGAGCGGGAGGGATACACGCTAAATTGTCCTCTGCACCCCAGTGTGGGCATGATGGCATCCTGTGTACTCCAGTTCCTGCTTGTTGTTGCTGCTGGTCTCTCTCTCTCTCTCTCTCTCTCTCCATGGTGACACCTATGCCGATATGTTTATGATATATTTTTATACTGTATCTGTTTTTGGCGCTACAAGGTTTATTTTGTTTTATTTTTATTTGTTAGAAATTACACAACAATAGTCAAAATGTGAGAGTAAAGATATGTTTTACGTCACTCTCCTTCCTTCCCCCTCCTTCCCTGCTTCTCCCCCCCCCCTCCCCGCTTCCCTCCCTCCCTCCCTCCTCCTTCCCATGAGCAATATTTTTAGATTTTTCCTCTTACGTGTTAAAGTTGTCGTGAACTATTTTTTTTCTTAAATTATTTGCTGATTTTACCAGTTTATTGATGTTAGCGTTCATGTGTACTGTATGTAACCTTGTTTTACACACACACGAACACACACACGAACACACACGAAACACACACACGAACACACACACACACGAACACACACACACACACACACACACACGAACACACACACACACACACACACACACACACACACACACACACACACACACACACACACACACACACGAACACACACACACACACACACGACACACACACACACACACACACGAACACACACACACACACACACACACACACACGAACACACACACACACACACACACACACACGAACACACACACACACACACACGACACACACACACACACACACACACACACATACACACACACACACACACGCACACACACACAGGCCCATAAGTGTGAAGGATTGCGTATATAGTATAGAATAAGAAGAGAAAAGTGTAACATGTGTGGGTGTAGGTGTAGGTATTGTCACGTGTGTAGCGGAACCCTCCAGCCTGTGTAGTGTAGTGTGAGTCACGACATTGTTGTGTACTAACCCATGACGTCACTAGCAGGCTATGACGTCAGTACGTTCTGAACAGTTGCATACTTTATGAGCCGTGACGTCAGTATATATATCCCAGTCGTGTCGACAATGAGCCATAATACAGTACCATGAGCCATAACACAGCACCATGAGCCATAACACGGCACCATGAGCCATAACACAGCACCATGAGCCATAACACAGCACCAACCATGATCCGTGACGTCATTATAACGCAATATACTCCGTCATGAACTATGGTGCTGAATAATGGCCAATTGAGTTGTTTGTGAGCCGTAATTTCAGTGTCAGAAAATGTTGTCTGTTCACCTTGGTCGCCAAACATTACTAAAATATTAACTGATTCAATTTTCCACCAACCATGTCTTTGTTGGTGTCAGTTGTGAGTCATGGTTGGTCGTATTGGTCGCCAGTGTTAAAAAGACCATTATGTTGCTGACTATACTGGGACCATCGGCTGACAGTCATGTTGTCAGTAACATCCAGTAGTGTTTCGTGAACCGTGGCGTAGGTTAGTGTTAGTGGTGTCAGCAGTATTTCGTGAACCGTGACGTATGTTAGTGGTGTCAGCAGTATTTCGTGAACCGTGACGTATGTTAGTGGTGTCAGCAGTATTTCGTGAACCGTGACGTATGTTAGTGGTGTCAGCAGTATTTCGTGAACCGTGACGTAGGTTAGTGGTGTCAGCAGTATTTCGTGAACCGTGACGTAGGTTAGTGGTGTCAGCGGCGTCGTGAACCGTGACGTAGGTTAGTGTTAGTGGTGTCAGCAGTATTTCGTGAACCGTGACGTAGGTTAGTGGTGTCAGCAGTATTTCGTGAACCGTGACGTAGGTTAGTGTTAGTGGTGTCAGGAGTGTGTCGTGAACTAGCGTGTGACTACCTGCCATTACTACTGTTACAAAGCATTACATCAAAGACTAGTGTAGTTTACAGCACCGATCGTAATCCAAAGTGTCTGAGACGGCCAGCGAGTAGCGTTGGCCGTGAACCGTGACATCATCCTGCTCTAACCACACTTATGACGTCATTGAGCATTGGCCAGTAGCGTTGACATAAACTGTGACGTCATTTGGTATTAGCCAATAGCGTTAACCGTAAATCTTGACATCACCGAGGATCAACCAATAACGGAAGCCGTGATACATAACGCCTAATAACAACAAATCATCCAAAGGCGATAGTTCAAATGCCAGAAGGTTAGAATTAATGATTATTCTTTTGTACAACGACACTGTCTTCGGCCATCCCTGGAAGCCATTAATATGTTCTTCTGGGAACTGGCCAATCCACCAGCAGTAATTACAATTCGACAGAATTCCCTAGTAAAAAAAAATCATCTTTGTGCGTTTTTACTCCCTCGCTCAAGGTCAACCTCGTACAATGTTGAGGACATACCTGTGTGAGTCATAGTCTTCATGTGTATTGAGGAAGAAAGAAAAAAGAAAACAGTCAGGGTTTTTAGGAATACTGGTAAAACCTCGAGAAGACAAACGTGTCCCAGCTCTTTGAGATTGTTTTGGTGCGCTGGCGTGAGTCACTCGCTACGTGATCTGGACGACCCATGGTTCGACCTCTTGACATGACGCGCCCTTGGCAGGTGACACGTGGGTGTTGCTGCTCATTCTGTGTTGTGGACTGTGATTGTCTTTTTCACCCACCCAGACGAAAGTTAAAAGGATAGAGTAGCAACGCTGTCCTTCTGTCCATCCGTCTGTCTGTCACATTTGGTTTCCGCTCGACAACCTTACAAAGACTTAACCAAGTTCATTTCAGTTTTGGTGAGAAATTGTCTTACGAGAAGTTCTTGGTTGAGTGCCGGGAGTGTTATTGGTTCAGCTAACTTTGGATTTTGAACCACTTTAGTGTTGTGTTAAGATCGTCCTGTGTCCAGACAACTTGTGGCTCCAACACTACTTGCTGGAACGTGAAAACCGACTGAGAATGTTCTAAAGCACTCGAGTTAATACTGACTGGAACGGGGAACGTATCTAACGCTCTATTAATGTTCACTGACCAAAATCCATGGAAGAATAACTACCGCAACAATGACTGCAAGCTGTGGCCAGAGAAGGTTATTACGGGGACACAGGACTAATTAATATTGATATATGGCGTCTTACTCAACAACTAACGTAAGGTGGTGGATCAACTGGCTCCTCGTCCCTAACATAACTATGGGGAATGTGACATAGCTGTAAGGGGCCACATTTTTTAAAGTTTAGTGGGTCCCAATCCTGAGGGACCAAGAGAGAGACGGAGGGAGGGAGAGTGGAGTGGAGAGAGAGGGGTGAGGGGGGAGGGGAGAGAGAGGGAGAGGGGAGGGAGGGGGAGAGGGGGAGGGGAGAGAGAGGGGTGAGGGGGGAGGGGAGAGAGAGGGTTTATTCAGCAGAGAGCCTGGCACGTTTCTTCTTAAAGAGGACATGTGATCCAGGTAGCTACAAGTGGGTGCGCTTGCCTGCACACTGCCGCCATCAATAGTCTAATTGATCAAAGAAGCGACAGTATATAACTTGGTATTATTCTGCAACATGGGAGTACAGTCAGTATGATCAGTGTATTCTCGTAAACACCGGGGTGGAGACAGTATATTTAAGTATGCTCCATGTAAGAGTGTGGTAGACTCAGTATACTACAGTATACCTTCATAAGAGTTGGAGTATTACTCAGTTAGCTGGAGGGAACACAGCTCCAGGGCG
The DNA here is from genome assembly GCF_018991925.1 of Homarus americanus. Taxonomy (NCBI): domain Eukaryota; kingdom Metazoa; phylum Arthropoda; class Malacostraca; order Decapoda; family Nephropidae; genus Homarus; species Homarus americanus. The sequence continues at coordinate 730,377 of NW_024753133.1, forward strand.
GTAATGATGACTACCTGTCCCTTACCTGGTTCAGGTGAGCCACTGGGGACATAATAGTGCCATGTTGCTCCGCCTCTCTTCTCCCCTCCTCAACTTTCCTCCTTTCTCCATCTCTCTTCCACCTTCACCCACCACGACTCTCCCCTCACCCCTCCCCCCATGCCTCACCCTATCCTTCTTCCCCTCACCATCTCCCTATCTCCCCTCCCGTCTCCAACTTTACTCCCATCATCTCCCCCTCATATCTCTTCTCCAACGGTCTATCTTCCCCCTTCACCCCCCTTCCCTACCTCCCCCCCCTTCACCACACAAAGCCCAGTATCACTCTGGTAAATTAGACTTATTATCAGTCCACTTTCATGCATTGATCAGTCTCTACTAACTCATTGCTATCATACTTCATTATACTGAGTCATTTATACTGTCATTGTAACTTTTCGTTATATTCTTGTAAATTGTTATGGGTACAGGTGCTGCAGTGTAATGGCCTCTCATTATACTGCACTATACTCTGTTACCTGTGAACTATCCTGTATATTAAGTATTACAACTTATCAATATACTGCATTATACTGTTACCTGTGAACTATCAAGTGCTACACCTCATTATACTGCATTATACTCTGTTACCTGTGAACTATCAAGTGTTACACTGCATTATACTGTTACCTGTGAACTATCAAGTGTTCCACCTCATCATTATACTGCATTATACTGTTACCTGTGAACTATCAAGTGTTACACCTCATTATACTGCATTATACTCTGTTACCTGTGAACTATCAAGTGTTACACTTCATTATACTGTGACATAGGTGATCCATTGTTATACTCCCCCAGTATAATGCATCATTATACACACTGTTAATTACTCTGTTTGTTGTTTTTTTGTTACAAGGAATTTTACATGTTAAGTATTGTCATTTACATTTTAAATTTTTATTCCTGATCGATATTTATTTTAATTTAGTTTTGGTGATTTTTAATTTAAGATGTAGTTAAATGCTGTTATTGTTTCTTGTACTCAGTATGGACTCATGGCTCATTTTGTACTCCAAATTGATTTTTGCTTATTGTGGTTTAGTCTAATTGTTCTTGTATTCGCTCTCTCTTCGTCCTCTTCTTGTACTCAGCCTTCTATATCTTCCTCCTCTTCTTGTACTCTTCCACTACTACTCTTTTTGTCCCATGTGTAAGTCAGTCTTGTGGTCGTCCTTGTCTCTCCTTGTACTCAGTACGGACCCTGTCTCCTTGTCGGTATAAATCCAGTGGGTGTGAGCGTGGGGACAGAGAGAGAGAGAGAGAGAGAGAGAGAGAGAGAGAGAGAGAGAGAGAGAGAACTGGAGACATAGAGAGTAGAAAGAGAGCCAACCCCAGACACTCCACCTCCGACTCTCTCTGACCTGCATATGGCAACACCGCGTCTCTGGTGATGCCGACGTGGATTTCCTCTTCTCTTATTTATGTATTTATTTACATGGGAAACGTTTTCTGTATTTTCATATATAAAATCAAGGTTAGTAATAATATTAAGTGAATGGCCTATTTTATTACCCAGGTGTTATTTGGTCTTTTAAAGCTGGTATGGTATTGTTACTTTATCCTTTAATACTGACAAAGGTTTTTAGGTGGGTATTCTTTTGAGTAACTTTAATAAAAAAATATGTATACCTGTGTGTGTGTGTGTGTGTGTGTGTGTGTGTGTGTGTATAAGGTATATTAGCAGCTACAGTGTTAAATTTATTATGATGTAACTGTAATTAATTGTTAGTTTGTGTAGTATTAACAGTTAGTGAGGTCAGTCAGTTATGAAGCTTAAGGCAGACTGTTGACAACTTTCACTGTTATATAATTCACGTCTGTATCTTTGTGACTCATATAACACTTGGAGTTATTAAGCTTTCCCTGTTAATTACCTTCCTCAATTATAGAAATAGGTTAATTATATATTTCTCGTAAATGTTTAACCTGACTGAAGGACAATGATGTTGACGTGGATGTTAGATTATGTTTTCTTCTATGTTAATGTTTTTAAATAATTAGCGAAAAAAATACCTGGGTTAATGTTTTGTTTATGGTTTCAATAAATGATAAACAATATAAATATCTTTCTTGAGGAATAAC